>NW_027493029.1:0-32500 GCF_021521415.1 Bidens hawaiensis | reverse complement strand
GTGTTTTACAACACATCAGTGACCTTCGTACTTGTATACTCGACGAAGCTCACAATTCGTGATATTCCATTCAACCTGATGCAGATAATATGTATTTCGATCTTTGTGCTACCTTTTGGTGGCCGGGTATGAAAAATGACGTTGCGTTGTTTGTATCTAAATGTCTTACTTGCTCAAAAGTCAAATCCGAACATCAAAGACCTTTTGGTCAACTCGAGCAACCACCGATTCCCATTTGGAAATGGGAAGACATTACTATGGACTTTATCACTAAATTACCCAACACCCAAAAAAGCAACGATAGTATTTGGGTGATTATCGATAGTTTAACCAAGTCTGCTCATTTCATTCTGATCCGCGAGAAATAGTCTGACGAGCAGCTTGCTCAAATCTATGTTCGGAAAATTGTGTGCCGACACGGTTTACCATTGACTATCATTTCTGATCGCGATGCCCGTTTTACCTCTCATTTATGACGATATCTTCAAGAAGCCTTGGGAACTCGTCTCGATCTTAGCACCGCTTATCATCCTCAAACGGACGGTCAATCCGAACGTACGATCCAAACCCTCGAGGATATGCTACAAGCGTGTTTTCTTGATTTCGGTGGGAATTGGGATTCTCACATTCCGTTCATCGAGTTTTGAAATAACAATAGCTATCATTCTAGCATTGATATGGCTCCTTTTCAAGCTATTTACGGTCGTAAATGTCGTTCCCCGATTAGTTGGAACGAAATCAGTGAAGCTCAAATCACGGGACCCGAAATGGTCCAAGAAGATACCGACGTCATTGATCAAATCCGTAAGAACCTCCTAGCCGCTAGAAGTCGTCAAAAGAGTTACGCCGACAAATGGCGAAAACCGATCGAATTTAATGTTGACGATCTTGTCCTTGTAAAAGTATCTCCTTGGAAGGGGTAGTCCGTTTCAGAAAGAAGGGTAAGATAGCTCCTCGTTTCATTGGTCCTTTCAACATTCTTGAACGTGTTAGGAAGGTAGCTTATCGACTCGAACTACCGCAAGAACTTACTGGTGTTCATCCGACATTTCATGTTTCAAATCTTAAAAAGTGCTTAGCCGAGGGTAATCTCCAGATACCCCCCCCCCCCGACGATGTACATGTCAATGAGTCGATGATCATTGTAACAACGGGAAAATTTCGAGTTCAAAGTATCAACTTTCCAAAGTCTAGGGACTAAAATTGCCAAAAATTCAAGGATGAGGGTTTAAAATGAAAAAACTGATTTCCTGACCCATCGCGCTACGCGATGAGTCAGAGGAGAGCTCCATCGCGTATCACGATGTAGTACCTGACACAACGTGACACGTGTGCCACATGGCACACGGTGGCACTGGTTATCGCCACGTGTCACCACGTGGCAACACTGCTGCCACGTGTTGCCACGTGTAGCGGTGCCTGCCACGTGTCAACACGTGGCAGGTCTACACTGTGAGTTAGTAGGCCTATATCGCGATACATGATAGGTCTGCTGAGGAACCTATCACGTATCGGGATAGGGACCAAAATTCGTCTATAAATAGCAGCCAAGGGCTGCTCATTTTTAACATCCCAAACTCAGTTATCAACTCTCTCTCTAGCTTCTCTCTAAACCCCGAGAAACCGACTCACGATTCACCTTGATAAACGTGCCATGATCCTATGTTTGTGTACACCGTTTCCTCGAAGTTTGTGACACCCACCACCCTCATTCATCAAGAAGGCGTTTTGGCAAAGAGTCCCGAAAGATGTGCCGACATGTGTTGAAGTTGGCATATCAAAGTTGATCGAGAAAAGTAAAGCGGCGTCGGAGTGCGGCACATTTCTCTAGAATTTCTATACGCCATTAAGTTAGGCGAAATGATGAATTCAATTTAATTTATTATTATATTCAAGGCTTAAGCCTTAAGTCGAGGTTATACTCGATGCCTCGATAAAAGATATAAACATAACAAAGAAATGAATGAAAGATTGATTATTGAATATTGTGATAACATATATATGTGTGTAAGTATATATGTAAATATTCTTTGTTATGAAATATTATTTATTGAATAAAGAGTATTCTTAAATAATAAAAGAAAACGATTACGTTTCTTGGAGAAGAAGAAACGTCGGGTTTCTATATAAACTAAAGGTTTATAACTTACTTTTAAACTAAAGGTTTTTAAGTAAATAAGAATTGAACTAAAGGTTCAATCGAGGATTGAGATATAAGACTAAAGGTCTTAGGCCGGATCGTGTATCCGACTAACAAATATTTATACTCGTACTATAGGTGGAAGATAAAGAAAGGGAAAGACCCTTGGATGGTGAGTGAAGCCGATCCTAAATAAACAAGGTGAATACGCCCCCAAACTTTTACTTATTTTAAAATGAGTCAAACATGTTATTTGAAATTGTTTACAAGGAACTATGTGTCCCTAAAATCGTTATAAATAAAGGGTATAAACCTAGCCCTCAGGCTGTGGTATACGTATGTCTGGATCCTTACATAGGTGGTACTATGCGATGTATGGGTATGATCGCACCACCCTTGGTCGTAGGACGCTCTCCTGCAGGGAGTACGACCTTATGTGTATATTTACGGGTACTTAACTAAGTCGAACGCTGTGGTGTTTTCTGTGGTGACCTAGCGTAGAGGCTCATATTTATAATGTGTTATTTGACTTTGTTATTCCTAAGACACGTTGGGCCGAGGCAGGGGTAGTCTCGAGGGGTAATAAAGTAAAAGAAATATTTTTACGTCAGCGTGTTCACCAGCATTCGTTGCTGACGTAGTTTCTTACATTTTGCAGGTTAACAAAGTTAGAGCTTGGAATGACGAAGTACTATGATATCCGATGGCTCGGATTCTTTTTGAACTTAATGTTTTAATATGGTGGTTTTGTAAATATAAACAAATAATCTTTTGTTAACTTAAACGGGTGTTTATAATCCCGTCTTTTGAATATATATAAATATTACACTTTTGATCCTTAAAGTTTTCTAAGTCTTCCGCAACATAACGCAACTCTGATTTGTTTACAAACACGATACCAAGTTGTGGGTCGCACTCCTAGGCCCCGGATGGGGGTGTGACAGGCTTGGTATCAGAGTCATCGATCTTAGCGAATTTGGTATCATAAAACAATACCCAAGCTTCAATCCAAGTACAGGAAATTATTTGATTAACTGTATTAGGGATAAGATAAGCTGGTAACCTTTCTATCCCTCTCTACATTCTAAACCACCCATAATATTAGATGTCATTCAAAGCTCTTATGGAGATTTTTACTTGCAAGGCCAAGGAAGCCGGTATAGCCGAACCCTACCCTGAGGATAACATGAGTGATGGATATTATGAGGCATACTTCAACCAAGATGTGGAACACGACTTGTCCAAACCCTTATATTACCTCGGAAGTAGGCACTACCCGATCAACATCCACGATAGTCCACCGAAGCCAAGTGTTAAGGCACCGAGGCATTCAAGCTATCATCCACCGACTTTGCCAATGCATCAACCGTCAAAAGTATCAACATACCACCCAACGGTGGTTCCAACTTATCAGACCACGGAGGTACCACAACATTTCCCAAATGGTTATGTACCGCCAAATCCACATCCGTCATATGCCTTTCTTTCAAACTGACCCATCAAGGAAGAACCACGGAGCCCATCCTCCAACTGGATGCAATGTCATTCCGACCCATGCCTATGGTTTATCGGAAGTTCTACCTATAATGAAGTCAGTTCAAAACCCAACACTGGAGAAGGGCCATCCCGAAAGCCCAAGATGAGGATCATGATGCCTTTTGAAAGTTTCAAGATGCCCTCCATGAACATTGAGACTCCACAACCTACGGAGGAAGACAAACCAGAAGAAGAGGAGTAACCTATGGAAGAAGAAGAGGAACCCATGAAAGAGGAGAATTCTGATAATGAAAAAGATCCCGAAGAAGATAGTGAGGAGGACCCAGTGGAAGAGTCCGAGGAAGAGATGGAAGAAGATCATCCAGAAAACCCGAACGAAATATCAAGCCCGATGAATGGATCACTCACTTCCAATAATGCAAGCTATGGTTCTGTGGACCCGTATGTCCAATACTTGGAGACACTAAGGATCCAAACTTCGTCAAGCTTCCCACCGTTCCAAGGAGAAATTCCTTCGATTCAAGAACAAGCCGACGAGATCCGCGAACAGAACGGAGTGTAGGTTCCCTGGACGGATCACACGAGATATCCCTATATACACAGGTGCGGAATCCCTGTGTAGATCGTTACGGACGTAGAAGATTAGCTCACGAACACACGTACACACAATACGAACAACCACACGTTATATTGATAACTCAAACCGAGATGCTTACAGACTCACGTCAATAGACTTACACGTAACTGAACTCTCTAACAACTGATTAAAACGATTCACTATAAAACCGTAAACAGTTAAACTACTTAAATACACGAAAACTTCGCCTCAGGCGAAGTTTTCAATAACTTCGCTCATTGAACAAGTTCGCCTAGGCGAACTTGTCAACAACTTCGCTTGGTTAACAAGTTCGCCTAAGCGAACTTGTCAACAACTTCGCTTCTAAACAAACAATTACATAAACAATATTACAGACTCGATTACAGACTTTAGACATATGAACTACTGACATCTATGCACCAACAGACTCCCCCTTGGCAGTAGCTTCATATCTTGATCTTTCAGCTCTTGTCTCGTAATCCTGTATCTTCATGCGTGCACTCCTTCTCTAACACACACCGTGACTACTCGCTGATACTTCCTTGCTTCATCCTTCCAAGCAGGAATGTAGAATATCTTCTTTTCGTTCAACGCTTGCAAATCAGCTTTCGATAAGTTAACAAGATGCATCGGGTCATACACCCTCAGCACTTCTTGTTCATCTTCGTCTTCCATCACGGCTTCAGCAGTCTGGCAATCAACGTACCACCATTTCAGATTCTTAAACACATCTTGAGGCATATTCTTCATCGGAACCTCCTTGATGCATCGGATCGGCTTGTACTTCATCACCATCCATGGCTTGCCATCTGCTCTCAATCCCCTCTCTGTATCCTCCACGAGCTTTCCCTTCTGTGGCTTTAATAGTTCAAACTTCTTTTCTTTTACGCCTTCTTTCCACACAATCTTCTCAATCATTCTCGCCATATTGTTGTCACTTCTGTTTATTAGGCCCAACCTGCCCAAATCTTTCACCTCGCATTCCGGCAACGTATTGAGAGATCTCAACATTCTCTTGAAGTATTGAATGCCATCATAACGCTTCACCACAAACAACTTGATCTGTTCATCATGAATCCAACAGATGATTCCCTTCTTCGACTCAGCATAGCCTTTAATGTTATAGCTTTTCTTGAACATGGCTGGAACAGCAGGCTTCTTGGTCTTGATAAACCAATGAGCACAGCCTTCCTTCCACCTAGGCTGCTCCTCCCACTCAGTAGTCTCATCCATCTCAGCCCTCACATCGGCTTTCTCAACCTCAGGGATCTCGTGTTCAACGTTTTCTTCTACTATCTCCCCCTTTTCTATTCCATCTTCAATCTCTATCTGCTCACCGATCTTCTCAATCATGTCACTCAGCAGCACATCTTCATCGAACAACACCTCATCACTGAACATGTCGTCGTCAAGCTCTTTCAGCGCATCAATAACGTCATCTTCAACTAACACTACATCATCACCAGAACCACCAGCCACGTCAGTAGACTCCCCCTCAGCTGTGGAAGTACCAAGAGCTTCAGAAGTTCTTGGCAGCTCACCACCTGCATCTTTCGATGCATTGGGATCATCGTCACGGTCATTCCTCTTCTTCGTTCTGAGCTCGTCGCCCTTACAGCTCATCTCCCCCTGAGATGCCAAGAACTCCTTCAAGGCATCTATGATTTTCCCATGCTCGACCAGGAGGGATGCCTGTAGTTGATTTGCTTCTACTAGGCTTTGAATAGTCTTCGACTGTTCTGCCACGATCCGCTCTAGTGAAGCTATCCTTTCTGTGTCTGACATTGGCGAAGGCGAGACTCCAGAAGCAGGCGTAACCGCAGGTGGTACCATACCTGATAACCCTGCAGCTGTGACGACCGTTGACTCCACAAAACGAGCAGCTACCACCGATTGAGTAAGCGTTGGCGGTGGTAGTGACACGATCTCCGGAGCCGACGTCTGGATGATAGTGGTGGATGGAATGCCAGCCGTTGATGTAGCCACCACGGAAACATCCGCAGCGCTTGTACCCGTCACCTGTATAGAAGAAGGAACAATGGACATACCAGACAGTGCGGCCGGAGCAAATCGTACAGTCCTTGAAGTCACTCCAGCTCCCATGCCAGCACCTGTCCTCTCCCGTCTAGATCTTCTAATCAGCTTATGTATGTCTTCTTCTTCTTCTTCCGACTCATCATCATCCTCTGTTCTCTTCCTCTTCCCAATCGTTGTTTCCCGAGACACCATCAACCGTCTCCCCTCATTCATAATCTCATCTAGATCGGAGTCAGCCATTGACGTAGCTGCTCATACTCACACCCAAACTTTGTGCAGCCGAGACCTGCACCTCTTCAACTAGATCCATGTCAAAGTAGCCTTGACCTCCAAAACCCGCGTCAAGGTCTATATCCTCAGCAGTCGATGCAACAGGCACAGCAGGAGCAGGAACCGCTTGAGTTGCTCTTGCCTGTTGCGGTTGAGGATCTCTGAACTCGTCCCCACCAGCAGGAACATACTCTGGGTTAATTAAAAACCCAAATAGAGGAGTATGCCTGGGACGACGTTCAGGATTGCTCCTCGCACTTGACGTGCGGCATTGAGCAAAGATACGTTTGCTCACTGATTCTACGTATCTGATCGGGCGTCTCTGAGGTAGAGCCGGAGCGACATGGTTCAATATCATCTGTAAAAAGCGTGGGTACATGATGAACCGCTCCCGAGACATCGCCCGTCTTTGCCTGTCTATCTCGTAAAAGACCATTTGGCTGAAACTATAACGCTTGTTATAGGTCAGTGCAGTCATAGCAGACTGCATGGTCGCACCCATGCCATCTGTGCCCGCCTTCCTCCCCGACATGCACACGATCATGACGTGCATAAGGAAGCGCCACTGGTCTAGAAGGAAACCCTTCCTCCTCTGGGTGTCTCCTAATGGACCAGAGTAGCCCATTCGAAGAAACGCTCCATCACGAAAAGGAGCTACGAACTCAGTTGGATCGTCTCGTGTCTCTTCTCCAAATCGTAGCACCACCCGGATCTGTTCAGAATTGAACTGAACTACTTGATTGTTCACCGTTGCTCTCATCACCGGGGGCTCCACACGGCAGTCGTATTCAACCGTCTGCCAGAAGTCTTCGATATTCGGTAGAGATATCGGCAACGTGTTGGTAATCGCGTGAAAAATCCTCGAGCGCAGGAGGAACGTGATAATCTCGCGGTAGTCGTCCACACCGCTCGCCTCCGGGTCAAGAGTGATGTACATATTGTGACCCGGGAAAAACTGTCTCTAATTTTCACCATCATCGCCTCCTGCACCACCAGCACCCGCTACCGCAGCCATATCTGCAACAAACTAACCAAGTTAGAACGACACAAAGACATAGCACAAGTTCGCTTTGTTACCATGAGCGAAGTTGTGAGAAACTCTGTATAGGCGAAGTTACAGTTGAGGCGAAGTTGGGAACAACTTCGCTTCAGCTTTAAGTTCGTCTAATTAAAACTAAGTAAAATTGATCTTAGGTGAAGTTAAAGTTCACTTCGCCTCATCACAACATCGCCTCAGGCGAATTTAAGTTCTAGGCGAAGTTACGGATAACTTCGCCTCAGGCGAACTTAAGCTTCGGGCGAAGTTACGGATAACTTCGCCTCAGGCGAACTTAAGCTCCAGGCGAAGTTACGGATAACTTCGCCTAAACCCTAACTTCGCCTGAATATGAATCGGTGACAGTGAGATTCATGGAACAACGTGCAGTTGATGTTTTCGGCTAGTTTAGACGATTAAGGACCCTTAAAACAAGTTTTTTAAGGACATGTTGACGATCGGTATGGTGATTAACACGTGACAACAAGTTTTGGAAATTGGTTTGAAGGTCCGACGGTTCGAGGTTAATAACCGGGTCGAAACGACCCTTGATTAGCATGAACGACCTAATAATATATGATAAAACAACATCCGAACCTTTGATCGGTGGAAAAATCGGAATAAAAACACGTAATCGAGGTTAAATGTCAAGTTCGCCGGAGAATGTGTAACTGTGGATATAAGTTCGCTGAAAATAATGAAAAATTTGACTGTTGAAAGTTCTTTTATATGGGGGGAGTTATACATGCGAAGTTACGGATAACTTCGCCTAGGCGAAGTTAACCACAACTTCGCCTGTTTAACAACATCGCCTATATATTTACAAAATCAAACCTTATAATTTTAACAATTTTCCAATTAAGTTATAAAACTTTCCAAGAAGAAATAAATAACATGATCAATTCTAAGTAACCAGTTAAAAAATCCTAAAATTATCTAAGTATAAAAAACTAAAAATTTAAAGTATAAGGGATCAAATTTCAGTCTCGATAGGGACTGCTACGTTTTAGAAAAGATCCGAACAGGAATCATACTAACAACGTGACTGTCACATAGATCCGTGTTTAGCTGTATTATGACATATAGAGACAGGTTGTAAGCAGGTAATATACTTATGATGGTTTTCATCGTTTCTGTGATACGAGTTAGGTTCAATTAATCCTTAAAATTTAAGTGGGCAACAACTCAGAAATATTGATGCCTCCTATCTATCCTCAAAGCGTATTTGGCTTTCCCCAAGTCACCCCGAATTGACTTCGACCCATAGTGTCTGATTAAACATGTAAGCACTCTTCTTCTGGTTCCCGTTCTTCTTCTTACTCTAAGATTGAGAAGTCTGGATTATCATCACTAATATGTTACAATAACTTCAAATATATATATATATATATATATATATATAAATTTTTTTTTTTTTTATGAACAACATAGACTTCAAAGTAGAAATTAACTGCAAGTCCCGAATCTGGATCACTGCAGTATCTTGAGACGCTATCTTCACGGGAATCAGAACACACATGGGCTCGTGTATGACTGGGTAATCGCTTTTCTGCCTATCATTCGGAAAGATATATATGAAGACACGCAAAACTCTTATGGAGTTTCCACGAAAAATCAAGTAAAATTAGTTTGTATCACGTCTACTTTTACGCACCATAAAAAGTTACCATGACATACAATGATTGTCCTAAAGCCTTTTAAGCCTAATAACTTCACTAGTTAAGCACACAAAGTTAGTATTTCTATCATCTTCCAAGGTTGGATCAATTTTCCGTCTAACATAGCTAACGAACTTCTTACGAAGTAATAGACTTGAAAAATAATTTCATTTCCCATTTTTTTTTTCAAAATTTAAACAAAAATCGCCCCGACCAAAACAAAGTCTTCAGGTAAACGGCTATCCCGAAGATCCAAAGGATCAGCTGGACCGACCACATACTAGTATATGTCCTTCTAACTAAATATGATCGACTAATTTTAAGCGAAAGAACGAAAAACTCATCATAAACCGCCCCGATCACTATCAGTAATCTGGTTAATGGCTATCCTCAAAATCTACAAGTAGATAATGAGGACCAAAACATATCCGAAGACAAGTCCTTCAAACTAATGTAACCGACATAATTTTAAGCGATTAGTGACGTCTTTTTTTTTTTTTTTTTTTTAAATAACACAAGAAAAGCATGGTTACTCGGGATTGATCATCCCATTCAGTTCAATAAGGTTTTGAAATCTGGATTTGTCAAACGCTTTAGTGTGTAAATCAGCGAAATTGTCAAGCGTATCCACCTTTTCAAGAATTATCAGTATCTTCTCAGCACAATCCCGTATGAAATGATGACGTATGTCAATGTGTTTAGTTTTACTATGTTTCACGGGATTGTTAGTTACTGAGATAGCAGCTGTGTTATCAATGCAAATAGGAGTAAGTAAGAAATTCAGACCATAGTCGCGCAATTGTTGCTGAATCCAAAGAACCTGAGAGCAGCAGTTGGATGCAGCCATGTATTCTGCCTCACAGGTTGAGATTGCGACTGAAGTCTGCTTCTTGCATTGCCATGACACCAATCTGCCACCAAGAAACTGACATCCTCCAGTTGTTGACTTCCGACTCTGATTGCACCCTCCATAATCAGAGTCTGTGTAAGCGACCAGTTCCAAGTCACCTCCTCTCGGGTACCACAACCCCAGCTTCGGCTTGCCCTTGAGATACCGCAGTATCCTCTTTGCACCTTTCAAATGAGATTCTTTTGGATTTGCCTGAAAACGTGCACAAAGACAAACAGCAAACATTATATCAGGCCTAGATGCAGTTAAGTACATTAAAGAACCAATTATCGCCCGATGTTGAGTTGGGTCCACATCTGCATCACCGTCTACGTCAGCACCCAATTTGTGATTGACGCAGATTGGAGTATCATATGGAGAACTGTCCTCCATCTTGAAGCGCTTGAGCACATCATGAACATACTTCGTTTGATGAATGAACATCCCGTCCTTCCTCTGATCAACCTGCAATCCTAGAAAAAAAGTTAGTTCACCCATAGCACTCATTTCAAACCTTTTCTTCATGACGGCTTCAAACTCCTGACACATGGAGACTTTTGATGCAGCAAATATTATGTCATCCACGTAGACTTGTACTAGCAGGATGTCGCTTCCATCTCTTTTGAAGAACAACGTGCTATCAATTTTCCCTCTTTCAAAACCATTCTCGAGCAAGTAATCCGATAAAGTAGCATACCAGGCACGAGGTGCCTGATGTAACCCATACAAAGCCTTGCTCAACTTGTACACGTGATCTGGATAGTCTGGGTCAGGAAAACCCGGAGGTTGCTCAACATACACAACCTCATCAACTATCCCATTCAAAAACGCACTCTTTACATCTAGCTGAAACACCTTCATCTTTTCATGAGCAGCAAACGCTAGAAACAATCTTATAGCTTCCAACCTGGCGACAGGAGCAAACACTTCGTTATAATCAATCCCCTCTTGTTGATTAAAACCTTTCACGACAAGCCTCGCCTTGTTCCTTATAATAATTCCCTTATCATCTCTCTTGCACTTGAACACCCATTTTGTGCCTATCGCATGCACATTCTTTGGTTTTTCAACCAAAGTCCAAACCTCCATCTTTTCGAATTGAGCCAACTCTTCTTGCATGGCCTCGCCCCACGAGCTGTCCTTTAAGGCCATTTGATAATTTTTCGGTTCAATCTGGCTTATA
Source organism: Bidens hawaiensis (assembly GCF_021521415.1). NCBI lineage: Eukaryota > Viridiplantae > Streptophyta > Magnoliopsida > Asterales > Asteraceae > Bidens > Bidens hawaiensis. The sequence goes on along the minus strand of NW_027493029.1, from coordinate 21,192 downwards.
AAGCAGGTATACAGGCATTCATCAATTATTCCTGTCTCTTTAATGCTTGTATAAACACAGGTGTGTTCATTCAAGCTGCTTCTCGTTTGTACACCTGAGGACACATCACCAATCACATTATTCAAAGGGTGATCTTTATGAATTCTCGTGGTCGGAACAGAACCGACATGCAAATTATCTTCCAAATTAGAAGAGATCTCATCAATGGTTGTTTCATGCTGAGAGTGAAAAGGATTGATAAATTCTTCTTCAGTTGAGGCAGCAGGGGTACCGATAGTGTTTGATGAGGAAGGTTGACATTTTTCAATCAGCTGTCTCTGCAATAAATTTTCTTCCTCATCGAGTATCATCTTCGTCGCAGCTCTTTCTTCTTCTTCAGAAATCTCCAAATCCGGTACGTTAAATGACTTAAAAAGCTTAACATAGTCGAAAAGCTCAGCAGGTCCATTGCTAGGTTTTGGCGGTTGGTAACTTGTGATGTCAGTGTTACATACCACCTCCACTTTGCAAGTCGAAGTATTGAAGACCCGTCTGTTGGGAGTACCAACAACATAACCGACTAATATTCCTTCATCGGCTACTTCCCCAAATTTAGAATTTTTCTTCAAGATCGAACAAGGGGACCCGAATGGTTCAAGACCACTCAAGTTGGGCTTCCTTCCATGCATAAGCTCGTAGCAAGTTTTACCAAGTCTCTTAACGGTTAACACCCTATTCAGAACATAGCAGGCTGTAGCAACTGCTTCAGCCCAGAACATCACAGGAAGCTTCGAATCTGCCAGCATAGTCCTGGCTCCTTCAATTAAAGTTCGGTTCTTCCTTTCAGCCACTCCATTCTGTTGCGGAGTATACGGAGCGCTGTATTGATGTTCAATTCCTTTCTGAAGACAGAAGATCTCCATTTCAAAGTTCTTGAACTCTGTTCCATTGTCACTTCTGATGAACTTAACTGTTTTACTCATGACGTTCTCAACTTTAGTAATCAAACTCTTCACCATTTGAGCCGTCTCATCTTTCGATTTCAGAAAATGTACCCACGAATATCGTGAGTAGTCATCAGTGATCACCAAGCAGTAAGAAGTACCTCCTAGACTTTTTACATTCACGGGACCGAAGAGATCCATGTGAAGCAGTTCTAGAGTACTGGCAATTGAGTTGACCTTCTTGGTGAGATGGGACTTCTTGTGTTGCTTTCCCTTCTTGCATGCAATACATTTGTCTTCAAAGTTAAAACTTTTCAAGGGAACTCCCATCACAAGCCCATTTTTGACAATGTGGTTCATCTTCCGAAGATGAATGTGCCCCATCCTCCTGTGCCATAGCTCGGATTCTGATTCGCTTGCTTTTGTCATTAAACATGATTCTCCCGAGGCCATTTCAGTAGACCTCATATCCATCACATACGTATTTGTATCACGTGGAGCTGTCATCACTATCCACTCTTCTGGTATCTGAAAACCAGGCTTCAACACGATCGCCTCATTCTTCGTGAAGTGAACAGTATACTCCTTATCACAAATCTGCGACACACTCAGCAGATTGTGCTTCAGCTCTTCCACAAAATTCACATTCTCAAGTGTCATCTTCCCATTGGACACCGTTCCTCTTCCAGTAATTCTTCCTCCACTTTCACCAGCAAAACTAACTCTCGCTCCTTGAACAGGTTTTAAGTCGTGCAACAAGTATTTGTTGCCCGTCATGTGCCGGGAACAGCCGCTATCTACAATCCAAAGACTGTGGGCAGCCCTGTTCAACTGTTCCTGCACAATAAAGCAAAGGATTAGAATCGAGGGACCCAAGACCAATTGGTCTTGGATCTATACATCCCGTACTTCTGCTTTCCAAAGTTAGCACTTGGATAATTCCTGTCAGTCCTAGTAGGAAATCTCCTTGGAAATTGAGTGTGAGGCCTTCCAAACCTATGTGTATTGAAAGTATTATATCTAGCAGTTTGGTTATTAGCATTGTAAAACTGAGGTCTATTTCTGTGAAAACCTGAATTAGTTACGTTTTGAAACTTTAAAGGGTTTTCATTTCTAACAGTATTAAAATTACCAGTAGACTTATGCTCAGTTTTACTAGGCCTCACGCCTCTGAATTTCGGCGTCAGAGGACAATCTGCAACAAGATGTCCTACCTTATTACACCTAAAACAACACCTATACTCCATTTTCTTTTCGAAGGTTGTTTTGGATGTAGAGGCAGTGTTACCGGCCGTTCGTCTCACATAAGGTGGGACGTACGGGTTGAGTGGAGTATTCTTTTTAGGAGTTTTATCTTTTTCTCCACCAGTGGGTAACACTACTTTCTCTTTAGTCTTACCCGATTCGGACAACTTATCGAATCCGATGAGACTGGACTCGTAACAGAAATATTTTCACTTGAAACAGGCGAACTCGTTTCGCCACTACTAACACTTGGCTCTTTACTTGTAACCTTGATAGGAACTGTCTGAGGAACTTCAAAATCAGAAGATTTCTGTACACTAGGGTTAAAAGTGTAATTGTGGTTATACGGTGGTGGAACCTCGTGATAACCAATTCCTCCTCTCTTTGTAGAGGTACCTTGATCACTAACAAGGTGATCAAGAATAGCTGAGGAATTTCGGAACTGCTCCAGTTTTCGGTTTAGTTCCACCACTTTCACCTGGTGGTCAGCAATCTGCTTTTCTCGTTCAGCAATCAGTTTAGTCTTTTCTTCTAAAACCTCATAACTAAGATCAATAACTTCAATTTTTTCAGCTAGTTTAGTTTTTAAGCTTTTAACGTCTTTTTCACATGCTTTAATTTTAACTTTGTAACTGTTTTCTCTTGCTTTTGTGAAGTGATGATCTTCTTTAAGAGTTTTAAATTCAGCATCTAAACGAACATACTGATCAGTTATTGTAGCAAGTTGCTCAGACAAATTCTCACATTTAGTACAAATAGATTTAGAACTTACCTCGGAGCGTTGATCCTCGTTATCTGTCATGAAAGCTTTTTCCTTACCAGCAGCTTTCTCTTCTCCGGTAGCCTTCTCACGTTCTTCACTCTCAACCTTAGCCATATTTGCCTGTTCACCAGTTTCATTCAAATGCAGGTTCCAGTTGTATTCACCTGCTTCTCTGGACAGCATGGCATTGACGTCTTTAGTACTTCCAGTGTGCTGTGGAGAATGGCCCTGACCACGCTCAACTCTCTCGTTTCTGCAATCTTTGGCAAAGTGCCCGTTTTGTTGACAGTTATAGCACCTCACCTTAGATTTGTCGAACCCAGGCCTGCCACCAACAAACTTTCTCCCCGTCTTCCTCATGAACTTCTTCACTCTCCTCACTATCATGGCCATCTGCCATTGTAAATCCATCTCCTCCAGATCATCAGCATCGATCTGGTCGTAGTCTTCATCTAGCATCGCTGGATCAACCACCTTTCCTTGAATGTAGTTTTCATAAGAAGCAATAAATGAAGCATAGAGGCCAAACTGCTCTTCAGCAGATTTGACGCTCATTGGCATCTTTGAGTAATTATTGCTTGCGGAACTTGAAGATCCACTACTCTGGCTTGCTGTCTGCTGAGTACCACTTGATCCACCCGCAATAAAGCAAACATCCCCATTTGTGTTTACTGACACATGCCCCTCCTGTGAAGAATTGGCACCCGACTCACCCTTCGAGTAGTAGGCGGCAGAGTCAGTCTTTGAACTTGTATTGGAGTTCACTTTCGCACCGTACATGCTCGGATCTTGAACCTGATCCATAGATGTTTCCTTTCTTACCATATTAAGCTCAAAAGTTCTGAGCTTGTTGACCGCGGTTTCAAGATCATAAGTAGAGAAGTCCTTGTCTTCCCTCATCAACACAGTATACATCTCCCATTTTGGTGGGAGAGCATCGAGAAGTTTTTCCACAATCTCTTCTTCTCGGTAGGAAATGGAGTAGTTACTCAATTCAGTCATGAGATGATAATATCGAGTGATAATATCATCAAGAGATTCGTTCTTTAAGTATTTAAAGACTGAAAATTGAGTTTTAAGCAGCTTTATCTTTGAGGCCCGAATGCCTACATTTCCTTCGAATCTGCTCTCAAGAGCTTCCCAAAGCTCTCTAGCTGATGTATACTTTCTGAAAGTATGGAGGATCTCTTGTGGAAGAGCCATTGTGATTGCAGCATGAGCCTTGCTTTCGGCTTCGTACATCTTCTTCTCCTCCTCTTCCATTTTACTGTATTTCTTTATTTGGTCTCGACCCTCATACTCCATGATCGGTGGAATATATCCATCTTGGATGCATACCCACATCTTCGCATCCTGGTACTTAACATACTGTATGAACCGATCCTTCCACGCGACAAAATCGGTTCCTTTCAGCAACCTTGGGGCCTTTGTAGCTGACCCCGCTTCAACTTCCATCTTGACAAGCTCTGAAATGTTGATTGACGACATCCTTTTTGAAGACTAAGAAAACCGGAAAATTCTGAAATGGGCGAAGTTAGAAAAATTTCTTCGAAACAGTACTATAGGCGAAGTTAAGTATAACTTCGCTTAAGTAATAACTTCGCTGGATCCTTCTTAAATTCGCGTAACTGGGCGAAGTTGAGAATAACTTCGCTTAGGATAAGCGAACTTAGAAAGTAAGCGAACTTGAAGAGAACTTCGCTGAACTAGGCGAACTTGAGAAGAACTTCGCTGAGTTAGGCGAAGTTGAGGAGGTAGGCGAAGTTGTGAATAACTTCGCTTCTCCTTATATCTTCGCTGAAACCCTACGAATCCTGACGGCAACTTCGCCTGATGAACAGCAACTTCTCCTGACGAACTTGAACTTTCTGCAGATCTGAAAAACGGATTCTAACAACGATTTTGACGGTTTGAAGGCTTAAACACACTGGTAGGAAGCTAGAATGAGCAAAAACACCACAAACTCGTCCCGGTAATACCCGAAATGAAACGAATTCTACACCCGCGTGAATATCCCGAACCACACGATCGAGCAAAAGCTCTGATACCAATTGTAGGTTCCCTGGACGGATCACACGAGATATCCCGATATACACTGGTGCGGAATCCCTGTGTAGATCGTTACGGACGTAGAAGATTAGCTCACGAACACACGTACACACAATACGAACAACCACACGTTATATTGATAACTCAAACCGAGATGCTTACAGACTCCCGTCAATAGACTTACACGTAACTGAACTCTCTAACAACTGATTAAAACGATTCACTATAAAACTGTAAACAGTTAAACTACTTAAATACACGACAACTTCGCCTCAGGCGAAGTTGTCAATAACTTCGCTCGTTGAACAAGTTCGCCTAGGCGAACTTGTCAACAACTTCGCTTGGTTAACAAGTTCGCCTAAGCGAACTTGTCAACAACTTCGCTTCTAAACAAACAATTACATAAACAATATTACAGACTCGATTACAGACTTTAGACATATGAACTACTGACATCTATGCACCAACACGAAGCTTCCAAGACCTACCTATATCTTTCATCATACATGGATTATGTTCCGTATCCGGAGCCACGAAACCATTACGAGATGGTAACGCTGGGTTATCGCGACCCACCTACGCAGTATGGTTATACCAACATAATCCCGCAGTCATACGAAGAACATCTGGATCGTGCATTGCATAAGACCGACGACTGGAGAAAGAAGGTAGATGAGAAAGAGAAGGAAAATAAGAAAGTTAGAAAATCACTCCTTCGTAAATGCAACAAACTCACGAAGGTTGTGAAGAAGTTCTTGAAGGACTGAAGATGGTGGTGTATGATGTGTAGAAATATGTGTAAATTAGTACTGTCTATGTGATGTATGAATAAAGAATGTTTGAAACGTTCAATGATAGGATGAAATATATATCGTTGAGACGATATATATGTAAAATGTATTATGATATATATATCCTTGTGATATATATATATCAATTTGTAATAAATAAACGTATGTTTGATAAAAGATATGTTGCTAAAATTTTCAGACTAATTGAAAAAGATAAAAAGAAAAGATGTCTGAGCAAAGCAATAATAACGAAAATGCTCGCAAAGAAAAAGAAATGAGAGACAAGGGGAAAGACCTCGAGAACGAACAAGAGGAAGAAATTTCCGAGAAATATATGAACAAAATTAAGATGATGATAAAAGATGCTGTGAGAGAAGAATCTATAAATAGATCCCATTCTAGGCAATCACGAAATTCTCAATCTGTTAATCCTTCTAAACCCGTTAAATCCCGTCCTAATTCCTCTCGAGTTGAAGAGAGTGTGCATGAGTCTAACGCCGACGGCGGAGTTAGACATAAGTTCATGAAACTCAAAATAAGCGGTTGTTCGTTTAAGGATTGCAAGTACTATGAACCGAAAGAGTTCCATGGTGATAAGGGAGCCATTTCAACCGTGAGGTGGCTCGAGGAGATGGAAACAATCGTAATCACAAGTAAGTGTTCTGAGGTGGAGAAAATTCAGTATTCAGCCCTTATGTTCAAGGGTGAAGTGTTGGAATGGTGGAATACTCTGTTAATGAGCAAAGGAAGAGATGTTATGTACGGTTTGAGTTGGGAAGATTTTAAAGCCTTGTTAATGGCTAAATTTTGTCCTATGCACGAGACTGATCAGATTCAAACGAAATTTTTGAATCTCAAAGTCATTGGGACAAACCTCCGCGAATACAATACTAAATTCCATGAGTATTGTCGCCTTGTACCTCAGTTGGTTCACCCTGAATCCAGCAAAGTCACGCGATATATTTGGGGACTTCCGCGGGAAATCCGCTACATGATAAGGTCTCACTTACCTCAAACCGCTGACTCTGCAATAGAGTTGGCCGGTTATTTAATGGGCGGCATGGTTCGTAACAAAGAAGAAGACAAGAAGGTTGTGACACCAACGACTCAAGGAAGGACAAGTGGAGGAAATAATCGCTTCAAGGGAAAGGGTGTGAACCAAAGCCGATTTAATTCAAACACGCCAAAATGCAAGACATGTAGGAGGTATCACAAGGGCTGTTGCAACTTCGCCCTGACTTCTAAAGTTTGTGAATCATGCAATCGCATTGGTCATGATGCTGTGGATTGCTGGAAGAAGAGGATGACTTGCTTTAATTGCAAGGAGATGGGCCATCTAAGTTTTGAATGCCCAAAGAACAAGCCTGCTGCTGGTGGTGCGGGTGGTAGTGGCAAGGACAAAAAGGGAAACGCTCGAGTCTTCGTACTCGACACAAAAAGGGCCGCTGATGTGCCAGAGACCATCACTGGTACGTTTCTAGTCAACGACACCTATGCTAGAGTTTTATTTGATTCTGGTGCCAACTTGAGTTTTATAGATTATAATTTCTGTAGTCTATTAAACGAACCATTAACTAAATTAGATAAAACTCTAAGCGTCGAGACTGCTAGCGGTGATATCGTTAATATCTCCGAAGCTCTTGAAAACGGATAAATCCTTTTAGCCGGTTATTTGCTACCTATTTGTTTGTTACCCATGAGTCTGGTTGGTTTTGATATTGTACTTGGTATGGATTGGTTATCCGATAACCATGCCCGTATCATCTGCAATAGCAAAACTGTTGAACTTCAAGCCCCCGATAAATGAACGATTCGAATTGAAGGGGACAAAGACGCTGGTCAAGTTAGCATAATCTCCATGATTAGGGCTAACAAATGTTTAAATCAAGGATGCCTTGCATTCATGGCCTACGTCACTGAAGAGGCTAAGCCAAAAGAGATCAAAGACGTTCCAATCGTTTCTGACTTTTCTAACGTCTTTCCTGATGAACTCCCTGGTATTCCTCCCGATCTCGAAGTAGAGTTTAGGATCGATCTAATTCCTGGCACTGCTCCGATCACCAAAGCTCCATATCGCTTAGCGCCAATAGAAATGAAAGACATAAAGAAACAACTCGATGAGCTTTTGGAGAAGGTTTTCATACGACCCATTTCATCGCCATGGGGAGCACCAATTCTATTCGTCAAGAAGAAGGATGGTTCCATGAGGATGTGTATCGACTATCGTGCGTTAAACAAAGTTACAATCAAAAATCAATATCCACTCCCTCGTATCGATGACCTTTTCGATCAACTTCAAGGTGCTAGCTTCTTTTCTAAAATTGATCTTCGTTCCGGCTATCACCAACTTAAAGTCCAATCTGAAGACATTCCAAAGACTGCTTTCCGAATAAGGTATGGACATTATGAGTTCACGGTTATGCCGTTTGGACTTACTAATGCTTCGGCCGCATTTATGGATATGATGAACCGTATTTGCAAGCCTTACTTGGATAAATTCGTTATCGTATTCATCGACTATATACTTATTTATTCTATGTCAAAGGCCGATCATGAAATCCACCTTCGTACTTTTCTTGAAATCCTTAGAACCGAGAAGTCGTACGCCAAGTTCTCGAAGTGCAAGTTCTGGTTGCACGAGGTACAATTTCTTGGTCACATTATCAATGTTAACGGTATTCAAGTGGACCCCGTTAATATTGAAGCTATCTCTAAGTGGGAGGTCCCGAAGTCGCCAACTGAGGTTCGAAGTTTCCTAGGTTTGGCCGGCTACTACCGTAGGTTCAACGAAAACTTTTCTCGTATCGCCGTTCCCTTAACCTCATTAACTCGAAAGAACATTAAGTATGAATGGGGAACGAAACAACAAGAGGCGTTCGATATACTCAAACAAAAACTCACCCAAACACCTATCTTAGCTTTGCTAGAAGGTACTGAGGATTTTGTGGTATTTAGTGACGTGTCTCATTCTGGTTTGGGATGCATACTAATGCAACGCAAGAAGGTAATCGCTTACGCCTCTCGACAACTCAAAGTACACGAAAAGAATTACACGACTCACGATCTAGAGTTAGGCGCCATAATCTTTGCACTTAAGATATGGAGGCATTATCTCTACGAAGTAAGATTTACCGTGTACACCGATCATAAAAGTTTGAAACACATCTTTGATCAAAAAGAGCTCAACATGCGCCAACGGCGATGGATGGAGACTCTTAACGACTATGATTGTGAGATTGTGTATCATGAAGGCAAGGCCAACGTCGTGGCCGATGCCTTAAGTCGTAATGAAAATGAGAATCCCAAAAGGGTTCGAGCTTTGCGCCTAGAACTCCAAATTGAACTGTTCGATCAAATCAAATCCGCGCAAACAAAAGCAATCAACGAAAACCAAATCTCCGACGAAAAACGAAATGGCACCATTGACTCGCTAGTCAAAGGTGACGATGGTATCCTAAGACTCGGTAATAGGATTTGGGTACCAATCGTTGGAGGATTGCGTGGGAAAATCTTGAACAAAGCTCACAAGTCTAAATATATGATGCATCCCGGAAGTGATAAAATGTACCACAACTTAAAAGCGAACTATTGGTGGAACGGAATGAAAAGGGATGTCGCTTCGCATGTTGCGAAATGTTTGACTTGTTTAAAAGTTAAGGCTGAACACCAAAGGCCTTCGGGATTGCTTCAGCAACCCGAACTTCCCGTTTGGAAGTGGGAGTTGATTACCATGGATTTTATTACAAAACTCCCGAAGACGACTCGACAACATAATGCTATATGGGTAATCGTGGATCGTTTAACGAAATCTGCACACTTTATACCCATTAATGAGTCATATTCCATGGATGGATTAGCACGTATCTATGTAAACACCATTGTCGCTTTGCATGGAGTACCGCTGTCTATAATTTCTGATCGAGACAGTCGTTTTACGTCTCATTTCTGGAAAAGCTTCCAACAAGCTCTCGGTACAAATTTGAACCTTAGCACTGCTTATCATCCACAAACCGATGGGCAAAGCGAAAGGACGATTCAAACATTGGAAGATATGCTCCGTGCTTGCGTGATCGATCTAGGTGGAAGTTGGGATGACCACTTGCCCTAATGGAATTCTCGTATAATAATAGTTATCATGCAAGTATTCAAACCGCACCATTCGAGGCGTTGTATGGAAGAAAGTGTAGAACGCCCGTGTGTTGGTCTGAAACTGGAGATAGTCAGTTATCTGGACCCGACATAGTCCAAGAAACAACCGACAAAGTCATTCAAATCCGAGAACGACTTAAGACGACACGTGATCGTCAAAAGAGTTACGCCGATATCCGTCGTAAGCCGTTGAGTTCACTGTCGGTGACTAAGTGTTATTGAAAGTCTTGCCTTGGAAAGGCGTTGTTCGCTTCGGTAAGAAAGGAAAATTGAGTCCTCGATTTGTTGGACCTTTTGAGGTACTTGAACGAATCGGCACTGTTGCATACCGTTTGCGACTGCCTGAGGAAATGCAAGGGATACATGATGTATTCCATGTTTCGAATCTACGTAAGTGTTTGACCGATGAATCTTTGGCTATGCCATTAAAAGACGTTGAAATAAATGAGAACTTAAAATTTGTAGAACGTCCAATACAAATTGAGGATTCGAAAACAAAGAAGTTAAAGAAAAGAACGTTGAAAATTGTGAAAGTTAAATGGGACTCGCGTAAAGGGCCCGAATATACTTGTGAACTCGAATCGGAAATGAGAAAGAAATACCCCCACTTGTTCGAATAAAGCAATCTTGAGGACGAGATTTGTTTCAAGGTGGGGAGGATGTAACAACGGGAAAATTTCGAGTTCAAAGTATCAACTTTCCAAAGTCTAGGGACTAAAATTGCCAAAAATTCAAGGATGAGGGTTTAAAATGAAAAATCTGATTTCCTGACCCATCGCGCTACGCGATGAGTCAGAGGAGATCTCCATCGCGTATCGCGATGGAGTACCTGTCACAACGTGACATGTGTGCCACGTGGCACACGATGGCACTGGTTATCGCCACGTGTCACCACGTGGCAACACTGCTGCCACGTGTAGCGGTGCCTGCCACGTGTCAACACGTGGCAGGTCTACACAATGAGTCAGCAGGCCTATATCGCGATACGCGATAGGTCTGCTGAGGAACCTATCGCGTATCGCGATAGGGACCAAAATTTCGTCTATAAATAGCAGCCAAGGGCTGCTCATTCTCAACACCCCAAACTCAGTTCTAAACTCTCTCTCTAGCTTCTCTCTAAACCCCGAGAACCCGACTCACGATTCACCTCGATAAACGTGCCACGATCCTTTGTTTGTGTACACCGTTTCCTCGAAGTTTGTGCCACCCACCACCCTCATTCATCAAGAAGGCGTTGTTTGGCAAAGAGTCCCGAAAGACGTGCCGACGTGTGTTGAAGTTGGCATATCAAAGTTGATCGAGAAAAGTAAAGCGGCGTCGGAGTGCTGCTCATTTCTCTAGAATTTCTATACGCCATTAAGGTTAGGCGAAATGATGAATTCAATATAATTTAATATTATATTCGAGGCTTAAGCCTTAAGTCGAGTTTATACTCGATGCCTCGATAAAAGATATAAACATAACAAAGAAATGAATGAAAGATTGATTATTGAATATTGTGATAACATATATATGTGATACATATGTAAATATTCTTTGTTATGAAATATTATTTATTGAATAAAGAGTATTCTAAAATAATAATAAAAAAAGATTACGTTTCTTGGAGAAGAAGAAACGCCGGGTTTCTATATAAACTAAAGGTTTATAACTTACTTTTAAACTAAAGGTTTTTAAGTAAATAAGAATTGAACTAAAGGTTCAATCGAGGATTGAGATATAAGACGAAAGGTCTTAAGCCGGATCGTGTATCCGACTAACAAATATTTATACTCGTACTATAGGTGCGAGATAAAGAAAGGGAAAGACCCTTGGACGGTGAGTGAAGCCGATCCTAAAGAGACAAGGTGAATACGCCCCCAAACTTTTACTTATTTTAAAATGAGTCAAACATGTTATTTGAAATTGTTTACAAGGAACTATGTGTTCCTATAACCGTAATAAATAAAGGGTATAAACCTAGCCCTCAGGCTGTGGTATACGTATGTCTGGATCCTTACATAGGTGGTACTATGCGATGTATGGGCATGATCGCACCACCCTTGGTCGTAGGACGCTCTCCTGCAGGGAGTACGACCTTATGTGTATATTTACGGGTACTTAACTAAGTCGAACGCTGCGGTGTTTGCTGAGGCGACCTAGCGTAGAGGCTCATATTTATAATGTGTTATTTAACTTTGTTATTCCTAAGCCACGTTGGGCCGAGGCAGGCATAGTCTCGAGGGGTAATAAAGTAAAAGAAATATTTTTTGCGTCAGCGTGTTCACCAGCATTCGTTGCTGACGTAATTCTTACATTTTGCAGGTGAACAAAGTTAGAGCTTGGAATGACGAAGTACTATGATATCTGATGGCTCGGATTCTTTTTGAACTTAATGTTTTAATATGGTGGTTTTGTAAATATAAACAAATAATCTTTTGTTAACTTAAACGGGTGTTTATAATCCCATCTTTTGAATATATATAAATAATACACTTTTGATCCTTAAAGTTTTCTAAGTCTTCCGCAACATAATGCAACTCTGATTTATTTACAAACACGATACCAAGTTGTGAGTCGCACTCCTAGGCCCCGGAAGGGGGTGTGACAATCGTGGTTGAACGACCCGTTGATATCATGGATCGCAACGAGAAGAAAACCAAGCGTAGTTATATTCGGTTAGTCAAAGTTCGATGGGAATAATGGCGTGACGCGGAATTCACTTGAGAATGAGAAGACACAATGAAAGAGAAGTATCCATATTTGTTTGTATCATCTTCTTCGTCTTAATTTCGGGACGAAATTTCCTAAAGTAGGAGTTACCGTGATATTCGTCAATTTCGGGTCTCGATTCGTATTCGTTTCGTAAATTTTTAATATGTAAACCGAAGATTATGATATAATCAAAATGATGGATTTTATGTTACAATATTGTTTTACACTTGTTGGGTCTTTAAACATCCTTTTCGGTCTTTAAAACGCGTTAAAATTACTTAAAACGAACTACAGGGGCTAAAACTGCCATTTTTCAAACTTTGGAAGAATCTGGCCACCACCCCATCGCGCCACACGATGGGGGGACACCATGGGTATAGCGTGGCACTATTCCACCTGCAGACAGCAGCTCGTTTTTTGTTCTTTCTTATGCAAACATGTGACTAAACCATCCCATTTTAATTCAAAAACACTTTATACTTGACCATTTCAACTTACCCTATATATACACCACCATTTTCCTTCATTTTTCCCTGCTATAACTCCAAATTCTCTCTTAAATTCAAAGATCTTAAGCTTGTTTTCTTAGTGTTCTTGAAGGTTTGACTTCCAAAAGTCAAACTGAGTTTAATCTGTCATTCTAATTAACTTATGTAGTCTTACTAACACTTATTTATGGTTGTACAACATATATATAATATACACCCCTTGTTACCTTTGGTAGTTACTTTCTCAGTTCAGATCGGTGAGGTTTCGGACCTTGTAAGGCAAGGCTTCATGGAGGACTTACGTGGTCCTTGTTATATATTTTCTGCATCTAACAATCTAACTTTATTATTTCTTACTAACAAATGCTTAACTTTTGCTCATTTTAGTTTATTTACAAGTTCCATGGTTATGGGTTTGAGGGTCTATGCTTTGGTTTAACCGTATTGAGTTATAAACCGTAAACCGAACTTTGCTTACTAGTTTTGGTTAAATACTTGTTTAAAACATGTTTAATGTTATATCTCAGTTTATAAAAACCATTTTTATGAGTTCCATGGTTATGGGTTGGTAGATTCTAAACTCGGTCTTAACCTGAAACTAGATCCGAAACCGTAAACCGAACTTTTGTTTAAAACTTTGTTGTTAACTTTTTGGTTGTAAAACTTAAGTATTTTTATTTGAACATTATTATACAAGTTCTTGGATATTTGGGCATGTGGAAACCATCTATGATCTTATTGTGAGATGGAAACCGAACCAATCTGATTTTTACTCGCTTAAGACACACAAGTGTGTTTTTAGCTATCAAGACTTGTATGTTTTTTTAAAAATAGTTTACAAACTGATTTTAATTATTTTCTTAAGTACTTGGAAATGTTGGATCCAACTTGATCTCATAACAAAGTTTGTACCGACAAAACCGAACACTGGCTTAACGTACGTTGTTAGTTCTAAAACAATAGATCTACATACTTGGTTAAGTCTTACTTAATTTTTATGAGTTATCATATAACATTTAATGTTTTGGAAAGTTTACTTTGGGTTTGACCAAATTGTTAAGATCCGAACCAACAACCCAAACACTCATTAAAAACCCGTTTTAGTATCTTTATTCCAAACGGACTTGCATTCTTGCATTTTACCCACCTTATTACTTAACATAGGTTAAGTAAATATTAAGGTTAGATACTTTAACTTGGTGTTCAATCTGTTCATAGTTATGAGTGTGATAGTGAGGTTGGTAAGAAAACAACTGAATTTGTGCTGGATGAATCTGAAAGTTTATCAAAAGAGAGTATTGAAAGTGGTAATCAATATGAGAAAATAAAACCCAAATCACATGGTAAAACTGGTAGATTTGATAATCAAAATTCAAGATTTGCTAAAACCAGTTTTTATTATCAATGGAAGGGAATTGGTTTCAAAGAGAGTAATCAAAAGTCTGAAAAACCACAAAATGGTTTTCAAAAGATTGTGTTTGTGAAAGGTGAGACATATGAAGCTCAAAAAGAGGTTATCTTTACAAGGCAATCAAATGACGAGTTTTACAAGCTTAAGGCTGAAAGAGAAAGTCAAGAGAATCATGGTCATCCTGTTAACAAATTTGTTGATAAGAGAAAATGTTTCTGTTGCAATGAGGAATGACACTTACTCTATTCGTTTCCTAAAAGATTTTGTCAATAAGGTAAACATGTGGTGAACAAAAAGCCATATGTTCCTTTGGTTAAGTCTACATATCCACCTGTTAAAATTTTAAAGCGAGGTGTAGACAAGGAATTAGTCAAAAAGATCTTTGAAGTCGGTGAAACTTCAAATGGTAAGAAAAACGATACTTTTTATGAAAAGAAAGGTTTTGTTGGTCAGAATTGGGTGGCAAAGGGTAAAATTAATGAACAAGTTGTTAACCCACCTGATGAACAAGTTGTTAATTCACCTGGTAACCAAGTTTCTGAGTCGTTAATTGATCATGTTGATGAACAATCTGTTGAGTCTTTAAATGGGGATGTAAATCATCTTGATAAGCAAGTTGTTTCATTAATTTCATGTTCGACTTATGATTCATTGTCTAATTTTGAGTATGATGATTTAGAGGACGTTTTGAATGAAAAAATGAAACAACCCAAGACCAAGAAGGCTTGGGTTTCCTTGTTTCACTGAGCTGCTTAATTTTGTAGGGGCTCTCAAGATCCAATGATTCACGTTGGATAACGGATAGTGGAGTTTCTCGACACATGACTGGAACTCTCCATCTACTGAAAAGTGTTCAATCTATTCGAGGAGGGTATGTAGGATTTGCAGATAATCAAGGAGGACAAATTGTTAGAGAAGGGACATTAACAAATGGGAAAGTAATGTTTGAAAATGTGAACTACATTACTGAGCTGGAGAACAACTTATTGAGCATATCTCAAATTTGTGACAAAGGCTTTTCAACTCATTTCACAAATCAAGACTGTTTGATACTCAAGCCTGGGTATAAGATTCCAGAAGAGTGGATCTTGATAAAAGCACCAAGAGAAAATGATCTTACGTGCTTAATATGAATGTTGCTTCATCAACACAAGGCAATGTTCAGTGTTTTGTAACAAAAGAATCTTAAAAAGAATATGTGCTATGGCATCGTCACATGGGTCACATTAATGTTCGGAAAATGAACTTTCTTATTCACAATCGTTTAGTTGAAGGAGTGAATCTTAAGGGTTTTTATTTGTGTTCAGAATGTTTGAGTTGCAAGAAAGGTAAGCAAAAGAAAAAGTCGCACCCGACAAAAGCTGTTAATACAATCAACTTACCGTTTGAGAGGGTTCATATGGACTTATTTGGGCTTGTGAATGTTAAAAGTATAACCGAGGAATTGTACTGCTTGGTGATCACTGATGAATATTCACGTTTCTCATGGGTAATGTTTCTTGAGTCGAAGAGTGAAACGTTTGACAACTTGATGATTCTGTTTAAAAAGCTTGAAATGTTATACAACTTGCCAATCTGAAGGATTAGAAGTGAAAATGGTACCGAGTTCATAAACAACCGAATGCTTCAATACTGTAATGACCGGGGTATTCTTCATGAGTTTAGCGCTCCTTATACACCACAACAAAATGGTGTTGCTGAACGAAAGAATCGTTCTGATTGAAACAGCTAGGGCGATACTGGTTGATTCGAAACTTCATGTGAGTTTATGGTCTGAAGTTGTTGCCTCAGCTTGTTACACTCTTAATCGTGTCCAGACTGTAAAGAAGTATGGCAAAACCTGTTTTGAGCTACTTAATAGACGTAAGCCTACTTTGAAGTGGCTTGAGCCGTTCGGATCCCAATGCACTGTTCTGGATTCTGATGGTAAATTCGGTGCAAAGTATGTGGAAGGTTTTTTTCGTGGTTTATGCTAGTCCTTTAAGAAGATTATTTTTACCTAGCATCAACCGTATTTTGAAAGTACAAAATGTGGATTGTCAAATTATGCAACTCCTATTCAAAGAAAAGGTGATTCATGGATGTTTGGTTATGCTAGTTTGTGGAGCTGTTTCTCTTTTCCTGAAGAAGAAATTTATGATGAAATGGCCACATTGTTATTTCAAAAAATATTCTGGAGAAGATTATCAAGAAAATGGTGAACAAGAAGTTCCAATCTTTACTGAAGATCCGATTACTGATGATGATATTCATGTGGATGATACTTCGGCAACACCTTCTTTTGACGATGATGGTGAAGATCAAACTGATGTGATTGAGTCGTTGATTCAACCGACATCTTTTTCTGTTATTTCTGATCCCGTTGCTACTGATTCTGTACGTTCTGATGCGGTGCTTTCTGATGAAAACGTCATGAATCTTCCGAATGATGTAATAGCTCTTGTTGAAGTTATGCCTCGAACTTTATCATATCACCCAGAAGATAATATCATTGGTAATCTTAACTCTGGTGTTCGTACTCGAAGCCAAATTGATCAAAGCCTGAGTGGTTACTATAATCAAGTTGCTCCTCTTCAGAATTGGTTCTCATTTAAATGTTTCATTTCTCAAATTAAACCGAAGACATACAAACAAGTGTTGGCTTAAGAGAGTTGGGTCAATAAAATGCAAGGAGAATTATTGCAATTTTAAAAGTTTAGGGTATGGAAGCTTGTTAATCTACAAGATAACAAACAATGCATTAATACCAAGTGGGTTTTCAAGTGAAAAAGGGATGAAAATGGTATAATTGTCAGAAACAAAGCTCGATTAGTGGTTCTTGGCTATAACCAAAGAGAAGGAATTGATTTCAACGAAGTCTATGCTCCCGTTGCTAGACTTGAGGCAATTAGATTTTTCTTAGCTGGAAGGGATTCAAGCCACCGGGGTTTTTCGATCCGATTCACAAAGACAAAGTGTACCTGCTCGACAAAGCTCTTTATGGTCTACACCAAGCCCCGAGAGCTTGGTATGACACATTGTCTCAACATCTGTTAGACAATAACTTTGTTCGTATTACCATGGACTGCACACTCTTCACTAAGGAAGTGGATGGACATCTTCTAATAGTCCAGGTCTATGTGGACGATATCATTTTTGGGTCAACGAATGATGTTCTGTGCAAATATTTTGAGGAGGTTATGAAGTCGAAATCCGAAATGAGTGCTATGGGAGAGTTGAAGTTTTTCTTAGGACTGCAAGTCGAACAAGAGTCTGATGGGATATTTATTCACCAGACAAAATATGTCAATGATATCAGTGAAAAATTCAACATGGCTGACTCATCGCCGAGTAGCACTCCTATACCGGTTAATCATGGAATTGGTCCTGATCCCACCGGGGAGAAGGTTGATGAAACAATCTACCGTTCTATGATTGGTTCCCTCATGTATCTTACTACTTCTGGGCCAGACATCATGTATCCGACGTGTCTTTGTGCCCGATATCAATCCAGTCCAAGGGTCTCTCACCTAACGTTGGTGAAGCGGATGCTTCGATATCTTAAGGGGAATCCAGGGGTCGGTCTTTGGTATCCTCGAGATGATGTATTTGAGCTGAGAGCATATTCTGATTCTGACTATAGTAGCTGCAAGCTGAACGCTAAATCTACCAGCGCCAGTTGTCAATTCTTTGGTAGTAGGTTAGTGACATGGTAGTGTAAGAAACAGACGACTGTGTCGCTATCCATCTGTGAAGCCGAATGTGTAGCTGCTTCCAACTGCTGTTCCAGGTTTTGTGGATACAACAACAAATGTGCGACTACGGTTTGAATTTTCTTACTACTCCTATTTTTGTAGATAATACGACTACCATTTTCATAACTAAAACCCGGTAAGTCACTCGAAAACAAAACATATTGACATACAGTATCATTTCATCCGTGACTGTTACGAGAAGAAGAAGTTGATTAAGTTGATTAATCAATTCACACTGATTAGCAAAAAGCTGAACTTTTTACTAAAGCTTTCGATAAAAACAGATTTTTGTATTTGCTGGGGCTTAATGGTGTAAGGTTTATGGACGGTGGGAAAGTGAATGATAGTGAGGTTATGGATTCGATCTTTGAAAAACTGTTCACTGAGTCAAATTTATTTGTAAATAGTTTCTTTAAATCGTTTTTTATTTTATGGGGAGAAATAGGTTTGGGAGAAAAATACAAAAAGATTGTGATTTCAGTTTGTATAGAGTAAAATCAAAATCATTCAAATATAACCTCTCGCTGAGAATTATGTCAGATTTTCATATTCAAAGGACATATACTTGTATATGTTTTGGTCCTGATATTTACTTGTAGATAATCGGGAGAGCCATTTACCTGAGAATGGAAAGTAACTGGGGCGTTTGGAAAAAAATTCAAAAACATTGAAAATTGTGAAAAAAAATACAAAAACAATATAAAATTGCTCCACAAAATGAGTTTTGAAGCATAAAAGGAAAATGATAGTACGTTGATTGTCTTGTTCCAAATCCGGTAAAATTGAAGAATAAAATTCTATTACTTAATGTTCGGTGTATGGGTAGGCTTTTGAACAAACAAGTAAGGGAATAGGTGATATAAACATAAATTGCCATGTTGAAAGATAGGTTAGTATTCTAGCAAAAGTCTTGGTGATGAAGGAAGAAATGTAATAGCCTGTCATACTCAAGCCTTATGTTTTAGTAGATTGCAAAAATAAAGTGTTTTAAGCGTCTGGTACATGGTCTACACTTCAATGGTGTGTGGTTTTATAACCTTCAATCCTGTATTGATGGGATGCATTAAGTTTCTGGCGCCATGAGGTATTTATGCGGTTTTCAATAGGGTATTCGAAAGAATATTTTAAATCATGCTCAAGCGAGCGAACCCTTGATAAGTCATTAAAACTTGATCGCTATGTAGAAAAGTACAAATTTACACTACTGAATTGATCAAAAAATGTTAGCCATACATTGTTCCTCCCTTGCGTGCATCTTAATACCAATAAGAAACAGACCCGAGGGGAATACGATGTATGTAAGCCGACAGATGAAATCGTGCATACTCATCCTTGGCAAAGGAATCTTGGTGAGTTGCTTGATAACGGGGGTATGCATTGTTGTGGAAAGCCATTGCTATGATTGCAAAAAGTTAAAAGGTTTTAAAAGATTTGATCTGCTGGTTCTAAGGTTTAAGTCAAATTGGGGTGATATGGTAAAAATCAAAATAATCCTGAATCAAGATTAGAAACTGATCATGTTCTAATACTATGTGCTTAATTGAACCTTAATCATATCACGGATGTCTCTGAATATTTTGTTACAGAAGTTTAAGTGGGCAACAATATCCATAATCGACTTAACATCAGACATAATAAAACTGAAAACAGTGATGGAAGAACAGATTGATCAATATGATTCCTTGCTCAACTCACAAAAATATGTGATTTGCAGTTTGTTTTTACGTTGATCTTTTTTTCACATCTTTTCTATCTTAAATTTTTTTTTTTACTTTTTCTAAGTTATTTTCGACTTTGGTGAAAGGTGATTCGGGTCTGGATATCCAAGAATCGGGATCGAGAGTTTGTTTTCTGACAAATTTATTCAAAAATGGGATTTAATTGCTTTATAGAATTGATCGAGGTCATTAACTTGAACTTGGTTAAATCCTAAATATTTACAATTGGTTTCAAAGCCTAGGGCTCGTGTTTACTTCTGGATCAAACACATAAATTCGTTTTGTAAGAGATTTTACAAGGTCATTAATTTGGACTTGATCTAAATCGTATGTGTGAAAATGGTTTAAAAATTCAAAAAGTCAAAATTTGAGGAACTTATACGGGCGTATAAGTTATTATCTTTTACGAACGTATAAGTGGGAGTATAAAGGAGGTTATACAGGTGAGTTTCATTATTTGAAAGAGCATAACTTTCTTGAGACTTACACGCTGGTTCTTTGTTCAAATCATTTATCCGTATCCCCTGTGTTTTTGTTTGCTCATTGTACTTGTGGTTGATTCGCACACTGCAAGTGTCATTCAAGGTAAAATTTCATATTGATTTGAAAGATCTGAACTGGGTTTTACCGATGAACAGTAACTGTTTGTGTTTTGGACTTAATTGAACTTAGTATGTTCATTTTTCATATGGTTTTGTTTTGGTTTTGATTCACGATGATATTCCGAACTTATTTGTCCATAATTTCTTTTCTGATATTGTCTGATTTGTTTAATTGATGATTAACCTAGTTTTGACTATTCAAAACGTATAAGTTTTGTTGAACTTATACGGCGTATAAGTTTTGTTACTTCTACGGCATATAAGATCAAATTTCTTACACGTTTGATTATATTACACGTTAATTGATGTTATACGTTGATGAGGTTACACGTAAAAACTAGACTTATACGTTTGAAAATCTTATACGTGTATGTACCTTATCCGTTAGAAAACCTTATGCGCTGAATGAACTTATACGTGAATAAAACTTATATGTTTTTGAAGTTATACATTTTCTTAATAAATTTGATTTTAAAATTTTCTAACATGTTCTTTGTTTGTCTGATTGTGTATGTGCATATGGTGAGATCTAAGGATTTTGATGCGATAATAATATTTGTGCTTTCCTTAATGGTTATGACGACAAGATGGAAGCATTTCGTGTCATTTTTACCATTCTTCGAGA